>NC_134086.1:0-2500 GCF_000715075.1 Nicotiana tabacum
CTATGGGCAGGTGACATAGGGATTATAAAACACGACTGATCACTTGACTCAGGTTCTTCTTGTTGATGACTCAAGGTTTTCTTGGTTGGGTCATGAAAATCGGTTTGATTTGAAAATCAAGTAACATCCATAGAGACATACTTTCTTTTTGTAATGGGATCAAAGAATTTTGTGATGTCGGATAACCAATGAAGACACATCTCACAACTCTAGGATCCAATTTCTCATGAGAGGTCTCGGTTACATAGACATAACACACATCCAAAAATGGAAGATATAGATCAAGAATCTATTAACATATTTACGAATCCCAATCCTGGAAATATAGCATCCCACTTTTCTTTACTACCCAGGACTTCGATAAATTTAGAAATTAGGAAGAAGAATAAAGTTTTTAGCATTAGGATTTCACACTTGTACAGGTCCCTTTCAATACCACGGAAAGCATCCCTATTAATCAGGTAAACCCAGGTTAACACTGCTTCAGACCATAAAGACATTTGAAGATTCATCTCAAAGGAAGGTGCCCTAATAACTTCCAATAAATGTCTCTTTTTCCATTCTGCAACCCCATTTTGCTGTGGGGTGTATGGGCATGTCATTTGAGATTCAATACCTTGCTTTTTATACCCCTGCAGCAGTTTATAGGAGATGTACTTTCTACCATTATCTGACTTAAGTCTTTTTATAGAAGCATTTTATGGAGTTTTAATAGTCTTTTGATACAAAGGAAGGATAAAACTAACCTCATCCTTATATATTTGTTGATAAACAGTAGTAAGACGAGAGAAAGAATCCAAAAAAGTCACAAAATCATTATAACCCGATAAAGAAAGAGTAGGGCCATGCCCCCGTATATCAGAGTGAACTAACTCAAATAGTACACTACAACGACTCTCACTATAGGAATATTACTTTAGAATATGCTTAGCCCTCTTACATACATAAGACTGCAACTCAGACACACCTGATTCAGATAAACTAGGAACTAAGACTCGCATCTTTGACACATGAAGATGCCCTAATCTACGATGCCATAACTCGACTTCATTATAAGAAGAAGCATTCAAGGCCTGTGTGGAGGACATAAGACCAGAAGTCTCAAGGATGTTTTGTAGAGCCCCTTGTCCTCACGTCCACTCCCAAGGATCCCCCCGTCCTCGGGTCCTGAAAAAGACACCGATCAGAGACGAAAGTTACACTGGAGTTCAGGCTTTTTTTGTTAAGGAGCTCACAGACAAGAGATTAAAAGACGGAACATATAAAAGAGAATTCAAGGGTAAGGACGAGATGGTTTTCTTTCACAGTACCACTCCCAACAATGGGAGTAGTAGAGCCATCAGCAAGCTTTAGCTTACCCAATGATGTTGATGGGTTAAGTGAAGAGAAAATGGTACTCATACCAGAGTAGTGATCAATAGCACCGCTATCAATGATACACTGTCCACTACTCGAGGCTAGAAGGGCGGAATCTTTTCTACCTCTTTGCACAAAAAGAGACTGAGATGACGAAGTGGATGCACCTTGATTTCTTCCAACTCCTTACTTAATGCCAGAATGGAGTCCTCACCCCTACCTTTAGAAGAGAAAGCTTTCATACTATATTCGACTTGCATGTGTTAAGCATATAACCTTTCATCACATTCAGTCGACTTTCAATTCAATCTCTGAGGAAGAGAAAGATATAGTTTATATACAGAAGAAACCTAGTTTTGAGTTCTATTAAGGACCCGAAGAAGACAGGAGAACTGGGCATTCACATGACTGCTTTGATTCTCATCATCATACATTCTTGTAGTAAGCGGGTGGTTGAGAAAGACGTATTATTGGGAAGGGGCAGCAGGCAATGGATACCGTTCTCGCACCCGAGCCTGCAGCTGCTAGGTCAAATCCCTCTGTCCAAGTGATTGAGTTGAAGCTTTGGGCATAGAGCGGAGCGAGCCCGGGGAGAGGAGTAGAGTCCAGCAACATTGAGCACAAAAATAGAGTTTCTATTCAAATCCCTACTCAACACGGTGCCTTAAGGAGAATCCTAAGCTGGTTGCTAGCGGAAGTAGCGCGACAAAGAGCAAAGCGGAGCATTCACAAAGAAATGGTATAAGCAGAAGGGAAGGCACAATGGTTAGCGACTGCCCAAGGAGTGATCGCTCTCTTATTTTCCCTTTTTTTAAGATAAGAAAGGAGACAATAAGCCCGTCAACATTGAAGCTTCCGTTTTTGGCAGCTGTTAGGCAAGTGATACCGTACGCAAGTTCGCACCTATATAGTGAGGGTGCGTTAAGGTGAGTTGATGAGCTAATATGGCTGGCTTACTTTTCATATGTATGTGGAGGGAACTTGACGTTAAGCACTGGGGCCAGACACAAAGGAATAGGTTTGAATGTTGATATATACCGTCTTTCAGCTGACCTTTCCAAACCATGCTTCGCAATCAAGCTAGAAAAAGACTAAGCAAGTGTTGTCCTAGTGAAATGGCGGATAGTTTAGTACAACATTCATT